>NC_048304.1:14780958-14827713 GCF_013100865.1 Trachemys scripta elegans | reverse complement strand
GAGAGAGAGAGAGAGAGAGAGAGAGAGAGAGAGAGAGAGAGAGAGAGCGCGAACGAACGAACGAACGAACTAAAGTATGCGGGGAGGGATAGCTCAGTGATTTGAGCATTGGCCTGCTGAACCCAGGGTTGTGAGTTCAATCCTTGAGGGGGCCACTTAGAAATTTGGGGCAAAAATCAGTCCTTGATCCTGCTAGTGAAGGCAGGGAGCTGGACTCAATGACCTTTCAGGTTCTCTTCCAGCTCTATGAGATAGGTATATCTCCACATATTATTATTATTATTTATTATATAAAGTGAGTCAGCCTTAACTGTTGCTTAGCATGCTTCAAAATGTATGCAGCTGTATTAATTTTTTTAGTTTCATTTTATATTAAGGATAGAAGAGGGAGTTGAGATTCTTCAGTTCTATTCCCAGTGCTGCCTCCAATTCACAGTTGACGTTGGCTAAGAGTCTTAGCTTTTTTGGTTTCCCTCCTATTTAAACTCAAGGGTTTTGCGAGACCTAAGTCAGGCCCTACTCCTGTGTGTGGGTGCAAAGGTCCTTCTGGAAAGTTCTTTATGTAAGGTCAGAGCTGTAATTTATGAAGTACTTTGAGATGGTCTGTGTATGAAAGTGGTGGTGTTAATGCAGTTACCTAGTGGGGTAGCCATGCATCTTTGTAAAGTTTATATGAGAGGGGTTTCTGGGACATTATCCTAAATTACAACATTATCGCCAATATTTCTAGTAGTATAACTTACAGGTGTTGATCAGCATGTTGGTGAACTGTGAAAGTAATGAAGGTAGCATCTTGCTGTGAATTACCAATCTTTGTAATAAATCTGCTTGCTGTTCTTTGAAGCCAAATGATGTCATTTTATCCTCTATTTTTGGAGTTCTATATAAGTCTTTGGTGCATATGAAGCCCGTTGCACTTCAAAATCTTGGGAAAGGGGCATTCCACTTTTCTTTTGTGTGTATTATAGCATGTGAGTGAAGAAATTATATATAGGAAATTAATTAAACTCAATACTATTAGAATTTGTAAGCCTTAATCCTCTTCCCACACCCTCCTCTAGTCAGTTCCCAACTTGGTATATTTTAGAATTTTTCTTTCTTTAAATAAGATACTTTGACCTGAAAACTTTTTTCTTACATCTCATGCAGCTGGGGTCCTGTGCTCTCTAAATGTTCAAGGTTTTAGCCAAACTGCACTGAAGTCAATGGAATGACTCCCCAGTGACTTCCCTGGGGTTAAGATTGAGCACCTCCGGGCATTATTGATTGCCTCTCAGAGAGGAGAAGGAGAACCAAATTGTAGGGGAAGGTGGCTGGATGATACATGCCAGCAACATGGAGAGAAAGAAGAGAGAAGTCAGAGTAGTGTTCAAAGCAGGAGAAAGGGTTTGGTGCAGGTCACAGAGAAGGGAAGAAGCAAGAAGAGAGAAACCTGGTTGTTCCATCACAGGCCTTTGGGCCTGACTCAGGGCAAGGCATGCCCCTCTGTGGACAAAGAACATAGCTTCATGAACAGGTGGTTGCTTTATGGGAATGTGTGGAAAAGAACAGAGATGAGAAGGGCTTGGTATGCACAGCGTGCATGTGACTACGTGTGTGCAGACAGGAGGAGGTGGGTTAGAGAGGGGCAGCTAGGCGTGGAAGAGCATTAAATCACTTTCAAGTCGCGTAAAAGAATGTGTATTTTATAACTCTTCTTTATTTCAAAAATGTCATCTCTCGGGGTCAGACATGTGCTTCATCTTCTTTAAAAGATGTTATTTCTGAGTACAATTTACATTTCTGTCCCTGCTCAAACTGCTTCTTTTCCACTTATGCACTTAAATTTAAAATATCTCTGAATAGAGTGATACTTCCCAGTCCCTGGGATTTTAAGGATCTGCACTGCCTAATATGAAGGTCTTGGCATCTATTAAGATTAGCACTATACAGTCAAAATATTTTTAACACCCAAATCATTTTCCTCTGCCAGTATTACTTGGATTTATAAGCTTGCACTGGTTTAGAATTCTGCTTGTGAGCATGGGGTGAGAGCTGGGTTCTGCTGGTATGGCTGAGTACAGAGGTACATACAAAGTCACCTTCATAACGAAGGGGGAACCTCAAAATATTTTGGGTTCAGTTCGGATAAGACACCATAGAAATTTTTTTGAATCTGAAGTTCATCCTATCTATGAAGATGCAGAATTGGCATGGAGGACACGCTCAGCCATGACATTTCCAACACTTCCTGCTTCCAGTTGGGCTAGAGATGTCCATAAGAACAGTCTTCTTGGCTGTTCCCACCAGGTCCCAGAAACAATGAGTCAAATAGCAATGAAACCTGGAGGTGTGCGTGTGGGAAGAGTTAAATTGTACTTCTCTCTAAACTCAAACTGAATATTTTGAAGGTTTTTTCAGAGAGGGGATAGTTCCTTTTATCCGAATTAGTGCAAAGGTCCCTGGGTGGGATCAAAACGATCCAAGGATGATCTTGTGATTGAAGATGAGAAGTCAGGGAAACTGGTTCACTTCTTGGTTTTGCCACAAACTTCCCACATGACCTGTGGCAAATCACGTCTCTCTGGGCTTCAGTTTCCCAGTCTGCAAAATAGACATCATATTTTCCCATCTTTAAAGGCTGTTAATCTCTGTAAAGCATTGGGTCATGCTTTCCTATGTCACAACACAATTGCTTCCACTGATAACCTTGGGTAGGTTAAATTATTTGCCAGTTTGACCTATCCCTTACTATGATTAATTTGTATTATGGTAGCACATAGAGGTTCCAACAGAAACTGAGGTTGTATTATGCTCGGCGCTGTACACCAGAAAGAAACAGTCCCTTCTCCAAAGAAATTACCAGCTGAGTGGATAAAGGGCGGGAGGGGAAATGAGCAAAGAGAGGTAAAGTGATTTGTCCAAGGACTTGGCAGGTTGGTGGCAGAGTCAGCACTAAAACTGAGACTCCCAGTCTAGTGGCTTCTCTGCTAGATGATAGGCATCACAGACGTGGGTAGTGAACATTTTTACATTCTTTATGATTGTTAATGTCACTGGTGATGGAAGCCCTTGAAAGTTTTTAAATCTTCACAAGGCCTAGTTTCAAGGCTAATTAAACACTCATTATTTCTTTTAATGTTAATTGCGTTTTTAATTTTACTCATAATCCAACATTTGCTGCAGCTAGAAATATGCTTCATTTTTATGAATGGGACAGAAAGAGGAAAGTAGAGGCAGATGTATAATGCTGTGGATTATAGGACAGGGAACAGTTTGAGAGGGTTGACTGCCCCATCACCCCCAGAAAGAAAGCTACTTGCAGCGTTTGGCCTTCTATCCACTCAAAGTAGTACCATTTAACTGCAAATGATTTATTAAATCAATTTAGTTAAACTGATTTGACCCCCAGTATGGCCACTTACATTGATTTTAATTCTGGCTTATGTCCATTTTGCTTGCTTGGTCAAGGAATTGACTGAAGCTAAATCGAGACAGGTAAGGTTTCAATCGATTTTAGGTGTCCACCCAGGAGGGATGCATGGGTTTAACTACATTTTTTTTTAAAAGACCAATTATAGTTAAGCAGCTCCAATTTTGTGTGTAGACAAGGCCTTAGTATCCAGAGACAATCAAGAGAAGAGAGAGACCAGTTTCTACAACCGGGGAGGAGGTAGTCTCAGGTTGGGGCTCTGCTGCATTTCTGGTGTTGGAAAAGGATCATGGGAAATGGAGCTGTTATGAAAAGGTGGGAACGTCTCCCATTTTGGAAAGAGTGCAGACAGGCTCTAGTGGGTAGCCCTGACATACATGAAAAGCAGAATAGCTGGAGTACCTATACTTATCTGGAAGCTGAGGGGTTTGATTATAATGTGGGACATGGTCCTTGTTCTGAGTGAATCAATTGTCCTCTTTCTGGAGCTATTCAACGTTCTTCTTTTTCTCTTCTACTTTTCCTTTTTCTGGCAAGAAGAGGTTTCTTTGGCCAGAGCCAGACTCTTATCTGTCTGGTGCTGTCCTGTTTATGGGGCAAAGGGCAAGTCTCAACCTATATTATGGAGCTGACACTGATGCACTGTTCATTTAAAAGAAAACAACCCCTTAAGGTTTTGTGGTATTTTTCTTTATTTCCTTGCAGGGAATGGGGGTGGGGTGGGATTTGAACCAGCACTAATATCTTTTCCTTGAATGGGATTTTTCCTAGGGGAACAGCTGTTCCAAAGACCCTTTGGGCTGGGAATGATCAGAACAGACTGGAGTAGCCTCAATCAAAGCTAGCCAAAGATAACATAGCCGCAAATAGGACACTGCCTGCAGCTGACAAACTTTACCCCAAACTTTAACTCTTTCTTAAACAGTGTTTCTCCCTCTTGCAATTGTGTAATACCCAGGGAAAGAGAGGGGAAAATTTGGGAAACACAAGCTAACATATAGATACTATAGCTGGGAGAGGCTGCTGAAGATGTCTGCTCCCATCCTTCTGCTTTGTGGCAATGTAGTTCTTAAGTTGATTAGATCATCCTACCTGGTTGCTGCTAATGCTGCTGGCTAGATTTTGCCTGCACAGCTGCAGAACCACAGCTCCCTAGTAGCGGCACCCGCTATCCTTGTTCCTCCTGGCTCTGGCTCTGTGCTGCAGGAAGATCATGCGTGAGAACATATCCTTTAGAAACTTGCAACCTTCATCCACACCAGCTCAAGTCAGTGGACAGGTTGATAGTAGGAGGGCAGAGTGCTATCTACCCCCTCGCTCTGCTTTTCCTTATGCCCTTGAGGAAACTAGCTCAGCACTATTGTTGTTACCCTGTAAGTGTAACCCATGTGCTTTTATCTGCAGAGGAGGAAACAGAGAGCAGTACTGGGAGCTGGAAGCATGGTTATTTTTACACACACACACACACACACTATGAGCTTAGCTATTTAGTGTAGCATGGTTACACACCCAGAAGTCCACAAGTAGCTTGTGTCAAATTGCTGCCTAAGTACTTGATGTAGAATTGTTGTAACTAGGGAAAGTGGAGTGTAACTTGTGCAGTATATAAAAAAAGAGATTGTCCTCTTTCTGGATCTAATATAGTGCACTCCTGGGCATTGCTTATCTTTGTTTCTTCTGTGTGAAGTACCTCATTGACTAGAACCCCAATGGTCCCCATGCTAGATGAGAGATTGTCCAGTGTGATCTGTAATCTGTTTCAGACTGGATAGGCATGTTGTCTACTTATCCATACACTCTCCAGCAGAGTCTGTAGTTGCTTACAATAATAATTATGAATAATAAAATAATAAATAATAAACAATAAATAAGAATTAATTTATGATACTAATACCTACATTTGATATAGTGCCGTTCATCAATAGATCTCAAATAATTTAACAAGTTCATAGCATTAGCCCCATTATACAGATGATGACACTGAGGCACAGAGTGAAGTGATTGCCACTGGTCTACTGGGTGATCCAAGGCAAGAGCTGGGAATAGAATCTAGATCTCTTGAGTCTCAGTCCAGTTCTCTATCCACTAGGCCGGGGGTAGGCAACATATGGCACGTGTGCCGAAGGCGGCACGCGAGCTGATTTTCATTGGCACTCTCACTGCCCGGGTCCTGGCCACCAGTCTCGCATTTTAATTTAATTTTAAATTAAGCTTCTTAAACATTTAAAAAACTTTATTTACTTTACATACAACAATAGTTTCATTATACATTATAGACTTCTAGAAAGACACCTTCTAAAAACGTTAAAATGTATTACTGGCGCACAAAACCTTAAATCAGAGCAAATAAATGAAGACTCGGCACACCACTTCTGAAAGGTTGCCGACCCCTGCACTAGGCCATACTACTTAAGATCATTTTGACAATTACAGGGCGGCAGAAACAACATACTACTTATTTCCCACTGGAAATCTCTCCATGATGATTGCATTATGTTTGGAGGATGTCTACCCAGGAGCCTTCCAGGGTGCCCTGCAATTCTGCTTCCCGTTTTCATATATGTGCTGTGGCTTATCTATTTCAGTATTATTCAGAGTGCTAGAGAAAGTGTCTGTGTCCCTGCCTGCTTTTACTGAGTTTTTGCAATTTGTTTGCAAACACAGGCACAGGTTACTGTTTGTCTGCTCTAGTGTGGAAACAATGATATCGTTGTATATCTAAAATAATCTGGATCATTGGACATTGTATTGTTGGGAGAATTGTTAACATGCTTTTATGCCTGAAATGTGAAAGCGTGAAAGACTTCAGCTAGGTGAGACAGCATATTCTGCTCCCATATAGCTACATGCAAGAATTGAGAATTGGCTGTTGGCAGTTTGCTAGACAGGGAACTATGTAGTTAATGAGACAAATATTAGAAACATATTTAAAAGTCACAATGGGCAACATAAATCCAAAGAAAAGGCAAGCTTGAAGACTATGTAGTTCATCTGTATGAATAATTTAAAGTCTCGGTGATATACATGATAATGCAGGTCAGCCTTTGACTAGCTAGCTGTGCTAATTTATTCAGTATATTATAGCTGACAATTAACATTTTCCACTTAGCAACTTGCCAATTAAATATGCTTGCATTTTATTAGTGATTTTTTCCTAAGGATTCTCATTTCTCAGTAGTTTCCACAATTATGCAAATAATCTACCACATGAGAGATGTGCATGATGCTTAATATGACAGTTTGACCTTTGTGGCCATATTTTGAAAGGAAAGTACAATGTGCAAAAGTACACCTGTATCCATTGTGTCATCCAAAATACCCCTCGCTCACATGCAAATGTGTAAACTGCATCCATACTTATGCACACATGTGCACGTTTCATACATGCAAATGCTATTTGCGGAGTTTGTCATTTGTGCCTCCTTTGAAAAATGGTCTTAGAGCAGGGCTTTTTGCAGATAAATCTTGATGCACCTCCATTACTCTTGCTTTTGGATACAGTTGGTTTGCTGACCGAGGAATACAAATGAGCTGCAATACAGTGCAGTTAGTCCACCTTTTGAACCTTAAACACATCAGGACACAGCACATTTTCAGATGATGCAGATATTTCTTGTAACACACATTTTGTAGCTCAGCATTAAATCTGGTAATATCTAGGGGAAAAGCAAAGGGTCCGCGAAAGGGGGGGGAGGAAGTTTTGCTCTCTATAATCACTAGCAGTGAGTCAGAAAACAAGAGACCAAACAGATTTTTTTAATAAGGTAGCCTACTGAAATAATGATGAGGTGATTTTAATGATGCTTATTCTCCTTTTGCCTCATGACATGGTTTGTGAATGATGGAACACTGCTCCTGAAGATCTTCATACTGTATTCAGAAAATGGCTTGGAGTGGTATTCGCATATGCCATTGTCCTATCTCTTCAAAGAAAATAGCGCAACATCTGCCTCTATAATAATGAGTGACCTTTGCTTGTTACCAGTAATAGTGAAAGAAGGGAGTGGGGTTTAGCTCACAATAGTTCAACCTTTTGCATATATCAAACATTCAGTGTAATAACTTTATCTTGGCAACATTTTGGAAGAATAAGGAAAAATGACAATTTTGTTGCTCCTGCTGTTGCTGTTTGGTAGTTTTGAAGTTGCATTGAATTTAATAAAGAAACAAGGTGGGTGAGGTACTACCTTTTATAGAAACAACTTTTGTTGGTGAAAGAGACAAGTTTTTGAGTTACACCAAACTCTTCTTCCGGCCGGGGAAAGATACTCAGAGTGTTGCAACTAAATAGAAGGTGGAACAAATTGTTTAGCACAAGAAGTTTCAAAAAAAGATATTACCTCACCTATTGTGTGTCTTGTATTCTGGGACCAACAACACAGCAAACAACAAGGGAAGATTTTTAATTTGGTAGATTTTTGTTGTTGTTGAATTTACTTTAAAAAGTTTACTGTCCTTCACTGGGAAATGAAGTTGCATTTCTCTGAATGCATTAATACTGAAATGTTCTGGTAACTTTGTATGTTGCCTTCCAAAGTGATTTGAATAAAAGGAGGTTTCTCTGCGGTATACTGATAGAAAGAATCTTAAATGGCATAAGTCCCTTTGACTACTGTTGGTAGGATATTCTCTGATACACTCGTTCTGCTTCTTTGAAGGAATAATGCCGAGGACTAGTAACTGCTGATTCTGTAGGTGCCCATTTGATACATTAGTCTTTTTTGCTTAAATTTTAGGCCCATTCTGCATAAGTGGCTGGAACATGTAAAGGGTCATATTTAAAATAAATTTACACACTTGAAGTCAATTTAAACATCAGAAGTAGAAAAAGAAAATATCCAAGTCAAGATCAGAAGATTTGTTGTTTCGGTATGTGTTGTAATGAGGAACTGGTTCAGCATCAAACATACCAGAAGTATCTCTCTCTGAGTTAGGCAAGCATTAGGCTACTAATTCGTCAGACCTCTTGTACAGATGGGTGAACCTGGGTATAGAAAAGCTAAACAACATAGCCACGTTTACACATCAAGTCAGTGGCAAAGCCAGGAATACAGCCAGTTAATTGTGATCCTTTTTTGTGGGTTTGTAACAGATTTCTGGGCAACCCACAATATGCCATGTGGCACAGTCAAGAGATGCCATGCTTTGGGACTTCTGTCTCATGATTGGTTTCAGAGTTGTAGCCGTGTTAGTCTGTATCAGCAAAAACAACAAGGAGTACTTGTGGCACCTTAGAGACTAACAAATTTATTTGGGCATAAGCTTTCGTGGGCTAAGACCCATTTCATCAGATGCATAGGCAACTCCCATCTTTTCATGTACTATGTATATATATCTTCCTACTGTAGTTTCCACTCCATGCATCTGATGAAGTGGGTCTTAGCCCATGGAAGCTTATGCCCAAATAAATTTGTTAGTCTCTGAGGTGTCACAAGTACTCCTCGTTGTTTTTATCTCATGCAGTGGTTCTCAAACTTTTGTACTGGTGACCTCTTTCAAATAGCAAGCCTCTGAGTGCGACCCCCCCCCCAAATTAAAAACACTGTTTTATATATTTAACACCATTATAAATGGTGGATGCAAAGCGGGGTTTGGGGTGGAGCTGGACAGCTTGCGACCCCCCACCATGTAATAACCTTGGGACCCCCTGGGGGATCCTGACCCCCAGTTTGAGAATCCCTGATCTCATGACTATTTCTTCAGTCTTTAGTAGCTCCTGTATCTGTATCTAATACTTACTGTTTATTTCTGTAACTTTGAAACTGATTTAGACACTTTTTACATTTTAAATTCTTGTTCTCTGTTGCCGAAAACCTCATTAATATTTAATAGCAATTTTAAAATCTTTGCATGTGTGCAGAGGAACATCATAAAGCTACTTAAAGAGCAAAAAACATGATCAAAAGGAAGATAGTTGTACTATGTACCAACAAGCTTGTTTAGTTAAGTAATAAGACATATTGGCTCTGTTCCAAGACACACAGCACTGCATATTACAGTAACTCATCCAGACCCCCCAAGAATTAGTTGTGTATCTTCCCTACCCACAGCCTTGGCTATCTTTACTGTGTTTAAAATATTCTTTTTGATGAAAACCATATTTTGTTACTTAAAAACAGTTTTCACGTTTTTTTAAATTTCAACCAGTTTCCATTGCCAAAACAAAGCTTGTTCGCTCTTTTTAAAAATTACTATACCATGCCTACATTAACCATTACATATTATACTTGTATGGGTTAGGCACTGCTTTGGCTATCTGATCCACAGGGGCATCAATGGAGGTCCATGGGAGCAGAAGGGTCCAGTGGTCTGGATTATCTTGTGGCACTAAGACCTTAGTGCGTGGGAGATCATTGGATCATAGAAATGTAGTGTTGGAAGGGACCGTGAGAGATTATTGTGATGCTTAGCAAGGCGCCTCATCACCTTCAGATCACCTGTCCTTAGCATGAGGATATCTTGTTTACTCTTGCTGTTTGTCAGCTCCCTGACTACTCTTGCCTCTGGCAACAGAAGCACTCTTCTGCAGGCCTTGCTCTTTCTGTATAGTTTGAGAAATGGCACATGCAAACCTTGCATCCTCCAAGCGTTCCCTGTCCAGCCCCTTATCCGCTGAACATTCACAGAATTACCAGGCCTGTTGTTCTCTGAGGAACAATACACCACAGCTTATTCGTTATAGTGGAGAGCACAGTTCTTCTGGACACACAACACTTAAATACATTTGCAGTGAAAAATAAGAAAAAGTTTATTAAGATCTGAAATATGAGTTGTAATAAGAATACTGGAAACAAATGGTTACACGTAAAAAAAAAAATCATAACTAGGTTTCTAGAGACTAAACCTAATTACCAAGTTCTCCTCCTATCTAAAGAAGCTTATCACACCCAAAGTTCTCTCCAGTGTTTTCAACCAAGCCTGTTGAAATTGCTTTTTTTTTTTTTAAGGAAACTTGCTGTCCTTTTACTTCCTAGGTGAGGGATGTCAGAATCTCTGTCCTCTTTGGCCCCAAAATATACCAGCCCAGGTCTTTGTGCACCTCAAGTTAGGGTGTTTCCTCCCCCCGTCTCCATTTGCTCTTACCTCTTCCTGTTACTTTCCTCTCTTTGAATATTGCACAATCCTTCCTTAGCATTCGGTTCAGACATGTGAGTGGAGGCCCACCATGAACCATACAATACTTTAATTTATATGTAAACAGGCAGACAGGAAAACATTTCTTGCCTGGAAGAAAACCTGTTTTTCACTTTTGCTGGTGACCAGTCCCTAGACACCGACCTTAAGAATATAATTTTAAGTGTATATACGTGACTCCTTACACAGCATCCATACATGTGTTTCTCAGTGATGTTGATGACCAGAGTCACGAGCTTTTATCAGAGACTTTACATGATCCATTTTGGTAGAACAAGAATGTGAATGCCAGGGGATTCCTGTGACCCTTATGCACCCCTTCTGCCTGCTGACACTTGGCATCAAGAGGTCTCTGGGTCGCAGTTATCTAGTTCAGCCCCTTGCACAGATGCAGGACCAAATATTCCTAGATCATCCCGGACAGATGTTTTTGTCTCACCTATTGCTTAAAACCTCCAATGATGAAGATTCCACAGCCTCCCTTGGAAGCCTTTTTTAGTACTTAACTATCCTTATAGTTTGAAAGTTTTCCTTAATATCTAACCTAAATCTCCCTTGCTGCAGATTGAGCACATTACTATTTATCCTCCTTCAGTGGACGTGGGAACAATTGATCACCATTCTCTTTATGACCACCCTTAACGTATTTGAAGACTATTGTCATGTCCGGGCCCCGATCCCGTCTTCTTTACTCAAGACTAAACATGCCCAGTTTTTTAAATCTTTCCTTATAGGTCAGTGTGACAGTGCTGGGAGCCAACCGCTGAGCCAGCACTCTGCTCACTTAAACACCAATTGTTTCTCCAGAGAGTGGGCCTAATTAGTAGATTAGAATGGACTGGGCAAGGACTAATAAGCAACTTGGCCCATTAACATAAGAAGTATAAGAAGGCACAGGAAGGAAGTGCTGGGGGAGAGAGGCAGGCTAGCAGAGCCAGAACCAGGAAGACACTCTGGGTAGAGAGATCTCTTCCCTCTTCTCTCCTTGGCAGAGAACTGAACTGAAAATGAAACTGTAAATAATATGGTGTATGGATCAGTACGGTGGTGGGAACAGCAAATGTAAATGAAGTACACGGGGATGTTTAACAACTGAAGGTCTCTGAGTCTGTATAGATAGAGGAGAAGATGAGGTGGGACCTTGCCCTGTCACAGTCAAGTTTTCTAAACCTTTATAATTTTTGTTGCTCTCCTCTCGACTCTCTCCAGTTTGTCCACATCTTTCCTAAAGTACAGTGCCCAAAACTGGAAACAGTATTCCAACTCAGGTCTCACCAGTGCCGAGTCATGCGAGAGAATTACCTCCTGTGTCTTTCGTATGACATTCCTGTTAATACACCCCAGAATAATAACCTTTTTTTGCAACCGTGTCACATTATTGAGTGCAGTATTTAGCTGTGCTGGTCCCAGGATGTTGGACCAATTTCTGTTGGTGAGAGAAACAAGCTTTTGAGCTACACAGAGCTCTTCTTCAAGTCTGGGAAAGGTACTCCGAGATTCACAGCTAAATACAAGGTTGAACAGATAGTTTAGCATAAGTATTTAGCACATAATCTAAGCTACCATTCAAGGTGAAGTGGCCTGTTAAAACCCCTATAGTCATAGGACAGAAAAGGGGGCTTAGTAAGCTTCAGATTGTTGTAATAAACCATAAATCCAGTGTCTTAATAAAGACCATGATTTTTAGCATCCAGCAAAGTTATGAATTTAAGCTCCCAGGCTCGTCTTTTGAAAATGTTGTGCAGGTTCCTTTGAGGATGAAGACTGATAGGTCAGAAATAGAGTGATCACTTTTTGAAAAGTTTTCACCCACAAGAGCATAGTGATTGTCTGGTTTCACCCTCATAGTTTTTGGAACATTTAGTGCACTGGATGAGGGACACCACATATTTTGATAGGCATGTGTAGGATCTATTGACCTTTACAAGGTGTGTTGTGTGGGGTATAGATCATTGTATCAGTGGAGATATGTCTCCAGGTTTACATCTGTTGTCCTGGCAAGGTGACAACCAGGATATGCGGTTTTATTTCTGTATTGAAGCAGAGTTCTCTCCGGGTATTTTGGGGGCCCATTCCATGATGCGTTTTACTTCTCTGGTGGAGTGTCCTTGTTTAGTGAAGGCAGTTTTGAGTGTGTTACGGTCAATATCCTGGACTTTCTCCTCATAGCATATTCTGTGGCATTGGAGTGCCTGGCTGTTGATAATGAATTTCTGGATCTATGGAAGGTAAGTATAGTGATCCATGGGCTTTTGGATATAGTTGTCTGTAGGCTTCCATTCTTGAAGCCGATCATGGTGTCCAGTAAGTTGATGCTGGTGTGGGAGTGTTCTAGAAAGAATTTGATGGATGAGTGGTGGAAATCTATGAGGGAGTTTGTCATCTGTCCAGAAGATGAAAATATCATTGATGTATCTCTGGTATTTCATGGGTATCAAGGTGGCTCATGAAGAGGTTGATATGTTGGGGAGTCCTCCTAATACCATGGCTATTCCCATGGTTTGGACAAAGTGTTATTGAATGTAAAGTTGTTATGGGTAAGAATGAAATGAATGAGTTTGATGATGTGTTTGTGGTGCATATCTGAGAGTTCTCCATTGTCTTGTAGATATTTGAGGTGGGAAATGATGCCGCCATTGTGAGGGATGTGCCAAGGATGATGCTCTCAGTGTGGTTGTTGATGTTGCGGAGTTTTTGGAGGGAGTTGGTTTTGTCCTGAAGGAAGCTGGCACTTTTATGTGGTGAATGGATTTGAGGATGGTTTCTATGAGTTCTCATGTTCCTTCAGCAAGAGTGCCATAGCCAGATATTATGGGTCTGCCTGTATTTCCTTGTTTGTGTATCTTGGGAAGCATATGGAAGATTCTTGGGATGGGTTCATGGGGGATGAAGTTGTGGCGTTTCCTTTGAAGTTGTTTGAAAAAGGATTGGTTGTGATCCTTACATTCCTGGGTGAATTGTGGTATAAGGTCTTATTTGAGCTCTTTATAGTAAGAGGTATCAGAGAGCTGCCTGGCCTCGTTAACATAGTCATCACAGTTTCAAATTATGATGGCATCCCCTTTGTCTGCTGGTTTGATCCTATCTGGTGGCTGGATTTCAGGGACTGGATAGCTGCCCTCTCAGCAGTGGAGAGATTGTGGTGGATGTGCTGATTAAGGATTTCACAGTCACTTTTTTTCCCTGAAGCAAACATTTCTTTCAAGATCCGTGGGTTTTATACATGCCTGTCAGAACATGTGGTGTACCTCATCCAGTGCATTAAGTATCCCAATAACTATGTGGGTGAAACCAGACAATCACTATGAACTCACACACAAAAATGATAAAAGACAAAAACTCCATCACCTGGAGATGAATCCTTTTCACAAAATGATCCCTTTATATCTGATCTCTCAGTCTTCGGCCTCAAAAGAAACCTGCACAACACCTTCAACAGACAACCCTGGGAGCTTAAATTCATAACTTTGCTAGATGCTAAAAATCATGATCTTAATAAAGACACTGGATTTATGGCTTATTACAACAATCTGTAACCCTTTTTTTGTCCTATGACTGCAGAGGTGTCAACAGCCCACTTCACTTTGAATTGTCTCTTACAATATTTATTAATTACTTATTATAAACAATCTATTCCACCTTGTATTTATCTGTAACACTTTCCCAGACCTGAAGAAGAGCTCTGTCTAACTCAAAATCTTGCCTTTTTCACAACAGAAATTGGTCCAACAAAAGATATTACCTCACCCACCTTGTTTCTCACATTGCCTCATGTTCAATTTGGAATCCACTATAACCCCCAGATTCTTTTCAGCAGTACTGCCACCTAGCCAATTATTCCCCATTTTATAGTTGTGCATTTGATTTTTTTTTTCTTCCTAAGTGAAATACTTTGCACTTGAAATTCATAAAGACATCTTGTTGATTTCAGAACAATTCTCTTATTTGTCAAGGTCATTTTGAATTCTAATCCTGTCCTCCAAGGTGTTTGCCAACCCCTCCCAGCTTGGTGTCCCCTGCCATTTTTTTAAGCATACTCTCCACTCTATTATCCAAGTCCTTAATGAAAGTATTGACCCAGGACTGACCTCTGCGGGACCCCACTACTTGTGCCCTCCCACTTTAACAGTGAACCATTCATAGCTATACTTTGACTATGCTCTTTCAATGAGTTGTGCATCCAGCTTCTAGCAACCTCATCTAGACCACATCTCCCTAGTTTGCTTATCAGAATATCATGTGGGACTATGTCAAAAGCCTTACTGAAAATCAAGGTATGTTACGTCTACAACTTCCTCCCTATCCACTAAGTAATCTTGTCAAAGCAGGAAATTAGGTTGGTTTGCAATAAATTGTTCTCAACAAATCCATGTTGGCTATTACTTATTACCCTATTCTCCTCGAGGTGTTTACAAATTGATTGTTTAATAATTTGTTCCACTATCTTCCCAGGTATCCTAGTTAGGTGGACTGGTTTATAATTCCGCATATCTTCTCTGTTCCCCTTTTTAAAGATAGGTGTTACGTTTGCCTTTTTCCAGTCCTCTGAGACCTCAGCTGTCCTCTGTGAGTTCTCAAAGATCATTGCTAATAATTCCAAGATTGTTTTATCTAATTCCTTAAATCTGCCTCTAGTGGCAATCTACAATAACTATTATAGCCCGCAGCTTTTCTGTATCAAATATAATGAATTGCGCCTTCATTGCAGGGGGTGGAGACATGCTTTTGGGGTCTTGTCTTGCAAAGTATTTAGGTCCTGATACAGCAAAGTATGCTCTTAAGTGCTTTGCTAAATAGAGGTAGACTTGAGCACATGCTTAAATGCTTTACTTGTTTTGGGGCCTTAACATTACTGCTGTTGGTTGGGGCCCTTTAGTTTTAGTTCAGATTCTGTATATCCAATCAAATCAGCTCAAATTTTGAATGTCACATACTTGCAATGAGCTGCAGATGGTGGCAAAAAACTACTGGATAATAGTTTTTTCAAATTAATGAACGAGAAAAGAGTCCTGTTGATTTTTGAGCAGAAAAAGAGGGAGAATGAAATATTCAATGCATATTATAAGTCCAAATTTCTTTTATTTAAAATAAAATTTAAAAACAAAAACAGTGAGCTTCCATAAGTCTAATTGACTGAATTGGAATAATGCACGTGATAAGGTCTACATACTTGAAGCAAGCTAAAGTATTTATAATACAAACATTTTACTACACATCTGTCACCTCTCGTCTTTATTTTTAGGCCTATGCATTTTTGTCAGCATGTCATTGACTAAGATTGTGTTTATCAGTTTTAATTTCTTAACTATCTCTACAAGTGCCCTTAAACTTAAGTGAGTGCATTTGCAGTGGTTGCTCTGTGATGACTGTTTTACTCTGTAAATACATTATAAATTGTGTAGAAGGAATTTATGAATTAATCTATATTATCTGCCACAGGCTCATAAATATTGTACAGTCTCTTGCAACCTCTTCGAACTCAGTGATAGGAAACTTAAAATAAAAGGTTTTATGCTACTTCCACTGTATATCACAGTGTAAATGAGTGACTTTCACTTTTTGGCAGTAGTATTTTTGTTCATCTTTCAATGCTGCGCTTTCTGTGACATACAGAGCAAGATTGTTAAATATTCTGTACGGCAGAGCAAGAAATGTACCTCACTTTCCTTTTTGGGAAAGAAGGTATAGGGTTGAGTTTCATAACTATGAAGGCTATTTTTGTTTCAACTGGATCCTAGGAACGATACAAATTTTCCCTGAGGAGCTAATTATGTGGTGAGATTAATATGGTAACAGGTTGTAGCAGAAGCTCAAGATTTAGTAAATAGCTATTAAAATGTTGTAGATGTCAGTAAAGTGCAACCCTGAAAGCTTCCACTCATTTAGAAATAGTTCTAGGTTGTATGAGTGAAGTAGTGGGGGCTGGGAGAGTTGTATAGTAGTTTCACGATATCTGGAACTCCATATTTAAAAAATGTTTATACCTGCATGACAGATTTACAATTGCAGCATGAGTTGAAATTAATACATTAAGGATTCAGAGTCAGCCCTGAAAGCTAGTGGTGCAAAATCTATCTCCGACCTTCCTTTTTTTTTTTTTTTAAATTAAAAACCAGAATCAAAATAACATGCATAATTAAACAAAGCACTGCCTCAGCAATGTAAAGAAAAATCTTTACCAGGGTGAACCAGCTAGTATCTCCATTTAATTTTTTTTTTAAATGTACTGATCCTTGAGTCTATAGAAGCTCGGTAGAAGTAGTGATCATGGTTTAAGAACAATGACTTGGTGATTGAGCTGATTTGATAAATGAGGAAAAAATTGTGAAAATTCTTGCGAAAACAATTGAAAAAGAAATCAACTGTCTTTACTAGTGATTTTTGGGTGCCTCAGATTTCATTTAACTTGCTCAACTGATGTGCCTTTAAAGGGGTCTGATTTCTATCAATGCTGAGCACCAACCTTCTGAAAATCAGGCCTCTTTAAGGTGTCTCAAATTGGATACTCAAAATCATAGATAGTCTTTGAATATCATTGTGTTTGGTCTCTTTCCAGCAAAGCACTTAAGCATGTGCTTAATTTCAAGGGGGTGAGTAGTCCTTTTGAAGTCAGTGCTCTATTGAAGTCTTTCTGAGGGTCCCTGGAAACTCTACAATGATGCCAATGTGTATTGTAAAAAATACTAATAATTATAGTATAGATTACTTTTGAATTTACCAAACCATCTGTTTGTAAGAAGACTTGTTTAATTACACTAAATATAGAGCTGTGCCAAACTATCTAGAGAGAATATTTTGTTGCATTATTTTTGGCCTTTTCTTCCATTCATTAACTGTTCCCAAATAGATTTTGCTTTTTGTTAATTTTATTTGTAATTATTCAATGAATTCTTCATGAAAACATATTTCTGCCTATAGGTTGTTCATGTATTGTTTGTGATTCATTATTTTCTATTACCACTGGTTGATAGCTTGCCTTAGTCACATGGTATTGTTTCTGTTGCCTGTTCAGATGCGTGTAACTGTAATAAGCAGGTGAAGGTTGTGGTCAAGTCTCGGGGCCTTTGGGTTCACAAGCAGTTTGTGAAGTTAGAAGCAGCTGAGCAGACAGGATTAGGGAATTTTTAGGTAGTTTATTAGGCCTTGTTGGTGTCAACGGTAAATTGCTAGAAAAATTGGTCTATCATAATATTATAGGCTGTGTCCATATATAAAATCAAAGCTCTTTCATCACATTTTAATTGTATGTGCTTTTGGGGGTGTCCAAATCAGTGGAGCTTTTAGCTGCCTGGAATAAAGCCATACGATGTGGCCATGGACATTTGGTGCTATGGACCTGTACTGTCTAAGCATGTTGTTTGTTTGGCATTATGGGCCCATACTTTGAAGGCTGCTTCTAGATCCTTCTCTGCCTTGTTTAACTGTATTAAGTCCACACTAGAAGCCTGGTACTTTGGAAACACTGCTAGGGTGACAAGGTGTTCGGTTTTTTTTTACCAGAACATCCGCTCAAAAAGAGACCTTGGAGGCTCTGATCAGCACTGCTGACTGGGCTGTTAAAAGTCCAGTCAGTGATGCTGCAAAGCTAAGGCTGCTAGTCTGTACTTGTCCTGGCTCTGTGCTGCACCCCGGAAATGGCCAGCAGGTCCAGCTCCTAGGTGTGGCGGCCATGGGGCTCCGTGCGCTGCCCCACCCCAAGCACTGGCTCCGCACTCCCATTGGCTGGGAAATGTGGCCAGTGGGAGCTGCAGGGGCGGTGCCTGTGGGTGAGAGCAGGATGCAGAGCCGCCTGACATGCCTCCGCCTAGGAGCTGGACCTGCTGGCCGCTTCTGGGGCTCAGTGCGGAGTCAGGACAGGCAGGAAGCCTGCCTTAGCCCCCCCCCCCGCTGTGCTGCTGACTGGGAGCCACTGGAAGTAAGCTCGTGCCCCAGCCCTGAGCCCCCCCCAAACCTGGAGCCCCATCCTGCACCCCAAACCCCTCATCCCCATCACACTCCAGAGCCTGCACCCCCAGATAGAGCCCTCACCCCCTGCACCCTAACCCTCTCCCCAGCCCAGTGTGCCCTCCCACACCCTGAACCCGTCTGCCCCACCCCCCAGCCTAGACCCCCCCTCCTGCATCCCAAACCCCTCATCCTCGGCTCCACCCCAGAGCCCGCACCCCCAGCTGGAGCCCTCACCCAATTCCGTGCCCCAACCCCCTGCCCCATCCCAGAGTCTCCTCCTGCACCCTGAACTCCTCATTTCTGGCCCCACCCTGGAGCCTGCACCTCCAGTTAGAGCCCTCACCCCCCTCCTGCACCCAACCCCCCTGCCCTAGCCCTGTCAAAGTGAGTGAGGGTGGGGGAGAGTGAGCCACCGAGGAAAGGGGAATGTAGTGAGCGGGGGGCAGGGCCTTGGGGAGGGAAACATGGCCTCAGGGAAGGGGAGGGGCTAGGGTGTTCGGTTTTGTGCAGTTAGAAAGTTGGCAACCCTAAACACTGCCTGTATGTAGCAGTGAGGTATGGCATAGTGTTGGTGGTTATTGCTGTGGGTGGGATAGAATTATTCTGTTATGTGCCTCTATCAAGTGTGTTTATGGCTTTTACTGGTCTCTAGTCTTTTGTTACCTGTCACCATTCACTATAGTCATTATCACAAACCAATCAGTAATTACAGCATATGAGTATATGTGCAACCCCAGTTGGAAAGGGGGTTGTTAGGTCTCTGAAACTGTCTCTGGGCATGTCTGCACTTAATGGTAGATGGGCACTGCTGCAATCGATACAGTGAGTATCAATTTAGCGGCTCTGGTGAAGACACACTAAATCAATGGGAGAGCACTCTCCCATCGATTTGTGTATTCCACCTTCCCAAGAAGCATAAGGGAAGTTGACAGGAGACGCTCTCCCGTTCACACAGCACAGTGTAGCTACCGCGGTAAGTGGATCTGAATACGTCGACTTCAGTTAAGTTATTCACCGGGGCACTGTAGACCAGCCCTCTGTAAGGGCTCTGGGAAACAATACAATTTCAAGGTGCAAAGTTGTTGTTGTATATGTTCATCGCTTAGCAACCAGGGCTGGAATTGTGGTGGTGGTGGTGGTAGCTTTTTGATGTGCACCCCAGGAACTCAGTCTGAGACCACCAGTTTTTATACGGGTGCCACTGAATATCCCAGAGATAATGATAACTTTCAGTTATTTCTGACCTGGGCTGGAAGTAAACAGGTGACCTTGAAATGAAAGGCTCCATAGCCCACTAGCAATCACCTGAGCAAGTCAGGCCTTTGAGCCTTGCTTTAAATTGGTGACATTCTAGGTAGAACATAGGCAGTCAGCTTGTTTGTAGGTATCCAGTTTAGAAACTAGTTTGAACAGCTTGTCCTGCCAGTGATAAAAGCAGTGTGTGCAAGAAAGCAAATAATAGGCTTATTTATGGATCTCTACCCATCCCAAAGCTTGGCCCATTATGGATATCTCATAACAAATGAGACTGCAATGATTCAAAATGCTGTGCTGGCAAAATTAAGTTTTGGCTGTACTAATGTGGAAGCATTTTGCTTCCCTGTACGTTGAGGAATTTGCTTTCAGTTAATTGCGCTGGGCTATTTTATAGAATGTAATCTCTTTGGGAGCAATTTAGGAGCAACTGGTGATCTCTAGGATAAATCTCCTGGCAACACACAAGATACTATGTGCTGAGGTAATACTTTCTTACATATTGCAAATCTCTTATGGACTAGAACCATCACAGCGGGAGGAGTCAGTATCCAGGCAGAGATTTGGTCCCAAATGCAAGAATTTCCCCCCCTTTTGCTGTCTATAAAGCAACTGACCACTCAGGTCTGTGTGATGTGGTATCCAAGGTGTGTATGAGACTGGTCATACCATCTGCTTGGTGCCAGATGAAAAACTGGAGTGAAAGGATTATTCCTTTAAGGTGCTAGCTGTAGTAATTTAATTATTACTATTTTGCATTCAGCACCTGTCATCCAAGCATCTCAAAGCACTTTACAGATTTAGCCTCATAATAACCCTGGAGTTTCCTCCATTGTATGCATGAGGAAACTGAAGCACAGAAAGCTGAAGTGGCTTGCCTAGGGTCACCCAGAAAAGCCAGGAACAGAACTCCCAGCTCTGCCTGTGTTTTAAACACAAGACTCAGCTTCTTTTCTAATGCTATAACTCCCCTAAGTCTGTCTTTGTCAGATGATTCTAATATGACTCCTGTATCCAGACAGAAACACTGAATACACTGCTCAATAGTAATGCAACAAAAGTCAAAAGTGCAGAATATTGCTTAGAGAAACACAACTCAAATTCTTCTTGTCATTTGTGGTATTCAATTTCCTTTATTGATCATGTCCTCTTAGCAGCTTGAAAATGTCACTTTAGTCTCCTTTCTACTCCTGTCCTTTTTAACTATCTGATAAACATTGATTTTTTTTTTTCACCCACTCTTACGTTATGGAGTGCTAGTCACCACAGAATTGCCTTGTTTATCATCAGAACCATTGGTGGTGATATCTGTGATCTCAGATACTATAGTGATGAGCACCATAAAAATTGCACATGTTTCTCCTTCTGCTTGGATCTGCAAAAGCAGCAGTGGGAAAATATTATAGACTACTATAGAATCATGCATTAATGGTAGTGATTTGTGTTGTAATTCTTTTATGAATTAAAGTCAGAAAAATAGATACTGGGCAAAATTCTGATTTTCTGCATTGGTGTGAATAAAGTAAATTTCTATGGTGTCTCTAGTTTTGCAGTGGTGTTATTGGGAGTAGAACTGGTTCATTGTACTCATAAATGTCTGAAGGAAATTTTTCACCATATTAGGGGGAAAATATGGTGGGTCAAAATATATGACAACCTACTACAGCATGTCCATTTTAAGAGGTTAGGCAATGGGGTGGTGGCCAAATATTTTATACATAAACCAATAACACAAAATGCACCCTGAATAATGATATGATGCACCAATTAAGACAATAAGGAACAAAAGATTGCCTCTTAATACCGGTAAGCAATAGGTATGGGCTTCCTCGGTTGCTCTAGTCATGTGCTTCTGCTGGCACATTTTGCTTTCTTACTGCTGTAGTTTTTATCCATCTCAACAGCTCTACAAAGAATGAGCTATATGATGATGCACCCATGATGAATGGTTAGAGAACATTGTGTACATCTGTCACACTTTAGCTTTCCCTGACAACTTATATGTTTGTGTCTATTTCTTGTGCTCTCTGTAGGATCTTTCCTTAGTCCCTCATACCTCAGAAAGTATCAATAATAATCTGACATTTCTTAGCTACAAGGCATTTTATTCTATGTAGGAAATACATCAGGGTGTGCTGTGTAGGAGCCAAATTGTGGCAGTTAGGGGAGTGGTGTGCAGAGCTGCTTGGGAGAACTCTGTGGGATTGTGCCTCGGGGGGGACAATTCCTCCCTGAGCAGCCATGTACATGTTCTGTAGGATGGAGTCGGTCTCATTCCCCACCCCGCTCCTCCAATGCATCTGGCATCTCTGGGCCAATGTAGCGGCTAGGAGGGTAGGACCAAGACCTAGTTGTCTCCTTGCCCTTTTAGGGAGCCATGCACACCTTGGAAAAACCCAAGGGAGCAGTCACTGCCCTCTCCCTAGTACGTGGATGACAAATCCTTGTATGGCCTGCATATGGGAAGAGGCATGCTGTCCCCCTCCGAATACTCCCTCTTCTGTGCATATCTATGTAAGACTCTTCGGCCATGTTTACACTTAGCCTGGGATTGAAGCTATTGCGATCGATGTAGCAGGGGTCGATTTAGCGGGTCTAGTGAAGACCCACTAAATCAACAGCAGAGCGCTCTCCGGTCGACTCCGGTACTTCACTGGAATGAGAAGATTAAAGTAAATCAATGGGAAAGCATCTTCCGTCGATGGAGCACAGTGTAAGACACCGCAGTAAGTCAACCTAAACTACGTCGACTCCAGCTATGTTATTCACGTAGCTGGAGTAGCAAAACTTAGGTCGACTTACCTCAGTAATGTAGGCAAGGCCTTCATTTAAACACATGGCTACATGGCAATCTATAGGTAAAACAGGTGTTATCAACACACAGTCACTAAAGACAGTATTTTCCCCCAAGTACATTATGGTGGTGTATGTTCTTCCTGCTTAAAATTTTATTTATCTGCGCAATAGTTAATTGTCGGAATGTGATATGGAAGGGGATTTTCTTATAGAAAAGACATACTAAGGAAGAAGCTGCATATTTCAGTTCCAGATCCAGCTTCCTTCAAAGTCAGTGGATGTCTGGATCTGCGAATTTAAATTGGCCCATTAGAGAGAGAGAATGATAATTTGCAAACTTTGGTTCCATTTAAATTTCCAATGCTTTTGGAAACACTGGGGGTGTTTCACTCTAGGTATCTTGCTCAAGCCCATCCCTATGTTATGATCTATCAGATATGGCTGTTTGTTATTTATAATTTAAGTACCAACAACATGTTCAATGCTGTTCAAGACCCAACTGAAGGCAGCGTCTGCCCTGAGGAGTTTACAATCAGACAGGGAGAAGAAGGACAAGACTCGCTGGGAGACTAGAACTGGTATTAACTTAATACTGCTTAGACTGTAAATCCTTTGGGGCAAGGACAGTCTTTTTGTTCCGTGTTTGTACTCTGCCTAGCATAAGGGAGTCCAGGTCTGTGACTGGGGCTCCCAGGTGCTACTGAAATACAAATAGGTAACAATAATACATTTACATTTGTAATGCTGATTTTTTTTGTTTTAAATATCTGAGATGTGGTCCAGTTCCATCCAAATAAATGGAAATCAAGAAG
This sequence comes from Trachemys scripta elegans, assembly GCF_013100865.1. Classification (NCBI taxonomy): domain Eukaryota; kingdom Metazoa; phylum Chordata; order Testudines; family Emydidae; genus Trachemys; species Trachemys scripta. The sequence continues at coordinate 14,804,358 of NC_048304.1, read as the reverse complement.
GAAAGTTAAAGCAAGAGGAGGAGTTCTTGATCTAAATGAGATAATGTCAGACATTTCCTCCTTATGTACATCACAGTAACCGACTGAGCTTCATTCCCTCTTCATCAGTGTCTCCTATTGCTTGCTATCCTCCCATGTTTCTCTGTCAGGTGATTTACATGACAGCAGTTCTTGAAGCTGTTGGATTTCATTTCCTTCTGCCAAGAAGTATAAGCTTCTGGGTTTGGCATGTCTCCAGTCAAATATCTGCCTCTTCCCAGCTGACTCATTGCTCTGCAATGTTGGTTAGGTGAATGTCCAATTTCCAATGCTTTTTGCATGGAGTGCAGAGTGGATCTTTAAGTAGTGCCTTCCTCGGTGTGGTACATTAACTGTGATGTATGACAATACTATAATGCTTCTCCTAATAAGGAGAATGAAAATTCCTTTGTGCATTAAACAAGAAGAGTGCAAACGGCAATTTTGTACCTAGTGGATGGATAGTCCAGATACAGTCAACAAGGTGGCTTTTGCCAGGACTTAAGAGTCTTCCTTCACGAGGCCTTATCTGTTTGTCTGTGCAAATGAAATATGCCATGCAGTTGAGAAATTTGCATTAGGACTCTCATCAAAATGGGAACTAAGGCACATTTATCCATCTCTCTCCCCACCTCCCTCCTTCATCTGACTAAATAAATCCTCTGGCTGTTTGCAAAAAACTTGAATTTTGCTTCCAGCAAAGCTGTTTGCTGAGAAATAATAATTGCTCATGGGAAAGCTGATGCCACCATGCAATTTGCCGTCCTCATCCATTAAAACAACATGAAAACAACAGCCACGAGATACTTTTTTTCATGTAATGCAAATCTTTGTGTCCTCCTTCGGTTTCTAAAATCTTTCTGCTCATTCCACTGACTGTTAAAAGGGTACTAGTTTTCCAACACCTCCTTCAACTCAAAAGCGTTGGTAGCCACTTGACTCACAGAATCATAGAAGATTAGGGTTGGAAGAGACCTCAGGACTCCAAACCTACAGGTAAAACCCATTGCAGTTCTTCTTTTCAACTTTAAATAAATGCTTTAGGTAGTGAATGTTTCCTAAGCTGTCCATGAAGAAGGGAAACCTTGGAGTTCATTTTCAAACATCATGTAAACTTCTACTTTCCAAATTCTTATTGGCTTTAATTGAATCACAGGCATTATCCAGACTCTCTAAGCCAAGACAGGGCCATCAGTACCAGGTGCTGAGGGTGCAGAATACTTGGGAATAAGTGGTAGAGGATGAGAAGGAGATTAGATAGATGTAGATCTATGTTCAGTTTCTAAGACCTTGTCTGTGCTTAGAATTCTTAGAAACTTTCCCACCATTACAAACAGCCTAGAGCAGGGGTAGGCAACCTATGGCACACGTGCCGAAGGCGGCACACAAGCTGATTTTCTGTGGCACTCACATTGCTCGGGTCCTGGCCACCGGTCCGGGGGGCTCTGCATTTTAATTTAATTTTAAATGAAGCTTCTTAAACATTTTAAAATCCTTATGTACTTTACATACAACAATAATTTAGTTATATATTATAGACTTATAGAAAGAGACCTTCTAAAAACGTTAAAATGTATTACTGACACGCAAAACCTTACATTAGAGTGAAGAAATGACGACTCGGCACACCACTTCTGAAAGGTTGCCAACCCCTGGCCTAGAGGATCAAAAGAAGCCCATCACAATCCACTGAAAGTTTACCCTTTGGGATTAGTGTATGTAACATGTACTGATGTCAGTCAGTACTGCTGCAAAGAAATGTAGGTCCATGGACGTTAATCTATTTATCTATCTATAAATGAAATGACTGGTAGATCCCAAAGGTGCAAAAAGGAAGTTCTAGGGTATCTGGCCAATCTTAAATGTGTCTTTTTTTTAAATCACAAACAATCTGATATTTGATAAAAAGGTTCCTAAATTTTCTAGCTAACTAAATGTATTACAGGAGCTTACATTAATGACCCCAAACCCTGCAGCTTACAATACTATTATTCTATAACTATTCATGTTTTTGGACATTTTCTTAGGCTGCTGTAGTATGTTCTTATAAAAGAAGTTACCAGAGTAATCTTGAAAGCACAGCACTCTTTTGTAATAAGCATTTTAGCCCTGCTTTTTCAATCATAATTTTCCTGGCTTCTATTGAAGTAGTTCTTAGAGGGAAAATGTAGCAAAATGTAGTCCAAAATGAGCATAAACAGGCTCCTCTTTTTGCACGTTCGCTGCCAGGAGCTGCCTGTTTACCTGTGTAAGCAGGGCTGAATGAGCTCTCCTCTGACATCTAGTGATGAGCTGGGGAAGAGAACTTCAGGAACTGACCTTGTTTGCATGGGCACACCCACCCTGCCTTGGTACTCAGTATGATGGGGCTGCTTTGTCCAAATGATCGCTTTTGGCTTGTGTTGGATCCCAAGTCACTTTGTTATTGGGGCAGGGGTAATAACGGGTGGTTGTTCTTGTTGTGTGAACCAAGGGCAGCAGAACTGTGCTTGGCATACCCTGATTGAGGTATACTCACCCTCAACAATATTGCACTCCCTAGGCAGGGGACGTGGGTGCCAAAGCCCAATGGAATGGAGGAGAGAGTGGAGACCCTGCCCAGACACCATTTACCCTTCTTCTCTCTACTGCATAATAATAGAGCTGATTAAGACTCAAATGAGAGTCTTGTTACAGACTTGAAATCACTGAAAACCAGATCTAAGCATTAGACCTGCTTTGGGACAGTGTCTCTGATGCAAGAGACTGCCCAGTCTGCACTAGGAGTGAGGCTCCCTCACTAACAGCTGAAATCACTGAGAGCCATGTTAAGTGGTGGGACCTCAGGACATCTCAGAGGGTGCTGAACGGAGAGGCAATGCCAGAGCAAGCACCAGGACTGTGGAGCAAGAAAGGTGCCTCCCCTCCCCACCCCTGGGTGGGCGGTGAACTCTGCAGGTGCACCTCTGACTTCTGGGTCTTCGCTGACCAAGGACAACAACTGTGAGTGGGGTGTGGTGAAGGGAGGGGCATGTTAGAGGAACGTTTGGTTTCTGGACTTAAAGTGTTGCTGGACTTAAGAAAATGAGGCAAACAGACACTCCCCAAAATATTCTGGGGTGGGTATTTTGCTCATGGTTTTATGCTTATGAGTCCTGCTAGTGGCATTTTCACAAGTTAATGCTGGATTACTTTCCCCCTTTTATTAGACGTTTGTTTTCCACACTGAGACTCTGTGCTTGCAAGAGGGGAAGTATTACCTCTAGAGGCTCTGAAAGGGTGGTGTGTAATTGTCCCAGGTTACTGAGTGGGGACTTGAGCCAGTTTTGTGTTGCGTTCTTGAGAAGGAACCCCTAGATATTGAACCCGGCCCTTGTTACTGCCGACTTCCAACTGGAAGAAGGCGAAGGCTGGAAGTTCAAGATTTAAAAACAAGGGCATATTTAATGAATATGATAAACTACATTGGAAGAGGATAAATGGGATGTTTTTCATGGTCTTGCATGACCTTGTCACCCTGAACTAAAGCAAAAAGATACTAAAAATGTAGTAAATTGTATATTGAGTTGTGTGAGAGAAGTGTTGTACCTTGGACTCCAGCCACAGATTTCTGACTCATTGAGTTTATAATTTGAGACAAAGACTAAAAGAGATGTGTTTATTTTAAAAAGTGTTTTCTTTTTTTAATACAACCATAAATTAAAAACACTATTACCTCCTTAAATGGCACTTTAACATGTAATAATTACAATATAAATTCTTTTGGCAAAAATGCTTTGGATTTGCATGAAATATTAAGGATGGAGATATTATTGATATGCTGGGTTTTTGGGAATGCTGAGTGAATTATAGTGCTGGTGAAAGATACCAGACAGCCAACCTTGAAGATTTAAGGTCTTTGTGTATTTATAGAACAAATATATCAAGGCAAAGGAGAAGCAAGCTTGTCCCATCAACGTCCTTAATTGTATCCTGGGGGGAACCACCTCTACCAGTGTAAGCATAGGTTAATCTCTCTGCTCACTCATTATTTAATGCTTCTGCTGAGACACCGAGGCAGATAGCTAGAGTGCTAATTAGTGCCAACTGGTGGTGGTGGTTTTGTGGGGTAGACAGCTAGGAAATAGACTGAGTTCACCAACTCATTTCACAGGGGACAAGGAACACATGGCTACAATTTTCAGTAACTACTTACCTGAGTCAGACGTGAAACAATGGCATAGCCATTCATACCTGTTGTATATCCAATTAACCATCACTTAGATCATCTCATCCCTGCTTGCCTCTCACTGACTCCTGGCTGGTTTCCCATGATCAGCAGGATCTCCATTTTAAGTGGGAGAAACAATCACAAAAATGGACAGAAACGGACAATGACGTTGGAATGTTTGCACGCTACTTGACTTGAAGGAAAATTGAGTCCATAGAAGAACTGCCTTAGTAGCAAAAGAGCTATTCAGGTATCAAATAGATATTACTGCCTTATCCAAGACTGGACTACAGGACAGTGGTGTGCTTAGAGCAAAAGAATATGCTGTCTACTGGTCAGGCTACAAAGCAGATGAAAACATCAGCCTACACGAGGTAGGTCTCACAATAGTAAACTCCATTGCTAAAAAACTACCACAGCAACCTGTGTCAATATCCGAGCACCTAATGACATTGTTGTGGGACAGTAATAGTCGCAACTTTCTGATAATAAAAAGCGCCTGTGCCCCAACGCTCTCACTCCTTAAAGGCCCCTCTTCTGAACAACCAGTACAACCATGTTTCCTTAAACATCCAAGACTCTAATCTGTAATCCATGACTCAAGGTCCCTCAGCCTTCATGGAAATAGATGATCTCTTTGCAGCCTCAGTAACTACTTGGAAGAGCCTTTTTGTATCCACATTATGATACATTACTTAATGTTCTCGGTATAATGAATCCAGTTTAATTCCCACTTTGATTAGAATGCTTCTCAAAGTATAGGCCTGGGACTTTACAGGGTGGAAACTGTTGTATGCTGCCCAAGCCTTGGAAAAGCAATTTTCTGTGACTTCCTAGCTTTGTTGTGGTCTCTTCTCTGGTGTAGAAGCCAAGACATAGTTGTAAGAGAATGAAGTCCTTGAAGAAACTATAGTACCCTCCACCCTCTCACTTCACTCCTGCTCATATACTCAGATAGTTCAGCTTTGTTCTTATAGGACAATCAGTTCTATTTATCTCAGTTGCCTTACCACAAACAATCTGATCTCTGATCAGTCAAATTCAACTGTAAACCTTCTATTTTTTTTTTTCAAATCTGTATTAATTTCCAATCATGAGTCTGATGCAAAAATTCCTTTTGGCTGCTTCTTTCTTAAATATTCTTTGTGTGCACTTCTGCTATGAATTTGAGACATATAAGCCTTGGACCTCCATTTTGACTTTCAACCTTTGCTTAGTCTATGCTTATTCCAGAAGCTCTAACAAAGTGATCGCATCTTCCCCTATGATGATAGACATGGGAAATTCTTAAAAAAAAAAAAAGCTAGTGACCTTCAGTTAACTTACTTCTGTTAAATGCGTCCTTTAAAATGCTTCATGTGTTCCAGTATTTTCTTTGTTTCAGAAGCAGAAAGGTGGTACTACTGGGTGTGTGTTTCTGCACTACCAAGCAATTAAACTATCCAGCCTAGGAACTAAGCTGTGGGACAAGATGTGCACTGTGCTATACATGTTTATTATGCACATATATTTTTAACTCAAGGCCATTAACATTTCTAAAAGAAGGAAATGCAGCTATTCAAAACAGCAGAAGCATGGTAAATGGGTGAATGTTTAGTGTGAGAATAAGAGAGCTTACAATGGCAACAAACTGTAACGGATGGAATTAGTGCGTTCTTATCAACTGAATTGCTTTCTTTATGTCGATTGCAAGAGATACACAATGTACAATGCACACTTGGGCTGCAGATCTAGAATGCAAAAAACTCTATGTAATATTGTGCGCCATTAACTTGAAAGAAGAAAAGCTTCAGTAAAGCATTGCCTTTTGTTAATTAAGCAGCTTCGTGCCCTAGGAATGGTGAATCATTAAGTGCTGATATTTCCCCAAGGACATAGAACTGCCTGTGATCTCTGGGGATGCTGGAGATAAAAGGCTGTTTATGTTCCTGGGTTAGATTATCCAATTCTTTCAAGTTGAAAAATATCGCAAATAGGATCAGATGAAGTCAATAAGTGCAAAATGGTGCAAGTACAGACCTGGACTGTCGTCAGTGAAATTTGCACATGGGCTTGCACTCCATCTCCCAGTCTACTATTCTAATGATGTCCAAATACTGCTAATGTTCCAGACTGTTTCTGTGACTCCCAAGCTCCTTATATACATATATATAAATGGCCAAAAAAAACCCCCAAAATTTAATTAACCCAAACTTAAAGTTGCCCAGAGATACTTTGTGCCCTTCCAGAACATCAAGTGCAGCAAAACTCAAACTTCTGAAAACCACGCAACCTTAACTCTGCCTTATTTGAGTGATGCCTCAATATACCCATAACATGCACATTCCCACTCTGCCTTTTCAATGTAATAGACAATCACTACATGCACTTGCCGTATGCTCAAACACAGAGCTTACTCCCCTGACAGAATACCTCACTGTAAAATTTAACAGCCACTTCATATTGTTTTACAACCTCTTCACACTTGCGCACCAGGATACCACCTAAACCTATACTTCCTCCTGCCCATCATTAAATCCACAGACTACTCTCATAACCCACCTCACTACTGACTGTCCAAGGGAAGATCCCACCCCCACCCCCCAGTGCCTCGCTACTGACACAACCTACACAATTCTGAATTGAAATCCTACAGACTGAAACCTCAAGGTACACATGCTCCTCTTTCCTGGGACAACAAGTGTGACGGGACTCATGCCCAGATCTCCTCATATTGCAACCTCAGCTCTTCCAAGTTGCTCCAGTTTATTTCTCCATCATTCAGTACAACTATATCTAACACAGTGAATGCTGATGGAGTACATGCAGATAATTCCCAGTGGCTATTGCCAGCTCGGGAGGGGTGGGTTGTTAAGGTTGCATGGGCATTGATCTTAACTCTATTTTTCTAGGTTTGCCTTGGTTTTCAGAAGTTTGAGTTTTTTGCTGAACTTGTTCTGGAAGGGCAGGAGCTATCACCAGGCAACTTTAACTCTGAGTTAATGGAGGTTTATTTTGTCATTTTAATTTCCTAGTTTTTTTAAAAACAGAAACATAAATATTTGTTGTAGGAGGCAGCGGTCATTTACACAGTTGGAGCTCTCACTTGGGTTTGCAGCTGATGTGCTATTGTGGCTAGATAATAATCAAAACATTTAGCTTTTAATTTTTCATTAGCTGTCTCTCTCCACACCCTGTGTTCTTGCTCTGTGGCATCAGAGGATTGGAGCACCTCCCAAAACACGGCCTCCTTGCTCCTCCTGGGTTGCTTCCTTATCTGGAGGAGGCTCTCTGCTGGTGTATTGGAGTTCTCCTCAAGGGCACATCTGCAGAAGCACAAGAAACAATAAACAGAGGCATGACTGTTAGTGCACTCACAGCATTGAATCATAATAGTAAAATACACCTCTTTCTCACTGTCCCTTGGCAAGAACACAGCTCAGCAAATGCCCTAAACATGGTGAGATCAGCCTGTGGGGTGGGAATATTCAAGATGGGGCAAAGGGTCTAGGTGTTTTTTTTTTTTTTTTTTTTTAAGGAGATCAGTGCAAGCGACGAGGGACAATATTGTAAATTCTGTCACCATTTTCCACAGGCGAGGGTCATTGAAGCTGATTGCTGATCAGTGTGGGAAAGTTTCCTATAGCAGGGGAAGGAACAAAGCAGCTCTGCCAAGGAACCTTCGGCAGAGGATTGGTGAGTACCTCCAGGGAAGAAACCTAGTGATCTCTCTGGAGGATTCTCATGAATCTTGGTGTGTGTTAACGCACTGTTGTTCCCCCAGACTGCTTAGCTGCACAGGGGAATGTGAAACAGGCACAAACACAGCTAGTCTTGCACACTTCTATCCCTTAACCCACTTCTAGCATATAATAAAGCAAAGGAAAGCTCTACCTCATGTAACCGTGCAGCATCAATTCAAAATGAGCACTTACCAGAGCTCCCCTCTCCTGCATCATGTGCACCAGAGCCGGAGTGCTGGGACTGGCTTGAACGTTCCAGGATCGAGAAGAGGGCCTGACTTGCATAGTACTGGATGACCCTGTTGCCTGTCCCATCTCATCCTCCAATTCCACTTCTTTGTCCACCACTTCATCCTCAGGGTTGAGTCCTCTGGCCGCTGTCTCCAGTCCCTCTGAAGTATCCATGGGGCTTTTGGTGGTGGAGGTGGGGTCACCACCGAGGATGGTGTCCATGTCCTTATAGAAGCAGCAGGTCTTTGGCGCAGCGACAGTTTGCTTCCCTTGCCTTCTGGTATGCCTACCTCAGCTCCTTGATCTTCTCATGGCATTGCTGCGAGTCTTGTTTGTTGCCCTTATCCAACGTACCATGAGAAATCTTCCATTAGATATCGACATTCCTTCAGCTGGAGTGGAGCTGAGACTGCACAGCTCTAAAATCCATATGGTTAACTGGATTGCCTGGAAATTTGGTGTACCTCATTGGGATGTGGGGTACAGTCAGTGATCTAAATTTGGGGCTATTTGACCAATGAGTTGCTGAGATACAGCCCTTGGGACAGGTGATTGTCTAACCTGCTCTTAAAAGCCTCCAATGGCAGAGATTCCACAGCCTCCCTAGGCAATTTGTTCCAGTGCTTAACTACTCTGACAGCTAGGAAGTTTTTCCTAATGTCCAACTTAAACTTCTCTTGTTGCAATTTAAGCCCATTGCTTTTTGGTCCCACTCTCCGAGGTTAATGAGAACAATTTTTCTTCCTCCTCCTTTTAACCACCTTTTATGTACATGAAAACTATAATCACTAGATACTTTTTATCTTATTTTCGTAACTGGCATTCAAGCTTTTTGGTTCCTCATTTTTACAGAGTAACTCTAGTCAACGTTTAGCATACCGTAGACAATGCAAATGAGTTAAAATCAAAACCCATTATAGTTGTAAGCATTTAAATGCTTAGTTTCATAGTTCATTGATCCCAGGCAACCAGTTGCTCATATTTATCTGACTTTTTCTTTGTTCTAGACTAATGGTGACTTTTGCATTGATTGTGTCAAATGGAGAGGAATTTTTCCTTCCAATAAAAAACTAACAACTTAAGATGACTTCACTGATTTTTATGTGATTCCTGTCAATTCTATTGAATTATTTATACAACAGTTCAGATTTCAAAATACAGAATTCCCTCTGGGGAGTCTCAATATGATCCTTTTCAAACTTGCTGTTTGTATAAACTGCAGACACAATGGAAAATAAACGCTTGCTGCTACATTTTTAGGAACCTCTCATTCTTTTTACTGGGTTCTTATTAAATTTCACAATCCTGAGTCAGAATAGAGTGAAAGCCGATAGCAAACCCAGTGTAGTACTTTTTTTCTCATTTAGGTCCTTGCTATCAATAATTACTAAGGGCCATATACAAATCTCATTTGAAATCTGTGGGAGTCCTTCCTGCTGTGGATCAAGGACAGAATGTGATCCTAAAGGTATATCTACACTGCATGCTTCTTACGGCAGCACACAGAGTATATACATAGCTAGCCCCAGTAGCACAGGTATAAATATCAGTGTAGATCGTGAGGCACTGCTTAGGTGAGTAGAGTAAAGACACACTTGAAACCTGTGGGCATGTACTCAGGTATATACCCTACATGGATGTCTACATGCCTCATGGAAAGGCTCCAGCAGCAGCAAAAGGCTCTGTCAAGGGGCAGGCAGTGGGGAAAGGCTCCATCAAGGGAGAATTGCTGGAGCCTTTTCCCGCTGCCTCTCCCTTGCCAGAGCCTTTCATTGACATGTGTAACTAGACGCTGCAGTGTGGATGCAGCCTGCTTTTCACTGCAGTATGTAGCTGCACATACCCTACGTGCCGCTGACACATGCCCTGTAGACATAGCCTAAGTATTAGCATGTTATAGAATGAGTGAAAAAGTCTGAAATAATAAATACTTAAATACTGCAATACTACCATTTTTGAGAACATGAAATGCTGAATATTCTAGCCAGGCAGTATACTGCAACGAGCACTTGGGGATGAAGACGCCAGTCTGCTGTTCGATCTCAAATATTACTGGAAAACTAACCTTTGCTCAAAATAGAGTTTTACTGCTACTCCCCAGTCTTAATCAATGATCTCTCCTCTGCCTTTCCTCTGAGGGCTGATATTCCCTCCCATAAGCAAAGTTTCTTTAAACAAACTGTCTCAAATCTCTGTAGGAGTCTTCTCTGTTTTCTGCCCCCTCCATCAGAATGTACCTTTTGTGGGTAACCCCCACATGTCAGTGTCTTCACACCATGGCCAACCTTTTACAGCATTGGACTTCTCTCTCCCCCCCCCTCCCCGCCTTTGAAGTTCCACATCTACCATACCACCCAGGTTATCTGCCTTTCAATATGCTGTTGCTCTTGCTCTGGGTCTCTCTGGCCCTCAACCTTTATGCCTTCCCTTTCACTCTCTTTCTCTACCCCATCTTGTTATACTTCTACCCCATTTTCCTACTCTCTACCTTGGGACTCTCTCCAGGACTTTGTGTTCTTGGCTTGTCTCTTCTCTAATCCATTTTCTTTGTTCCTTTTCTAGCCCCCCCTTCCCCTTGACTTTCTGGCCTCTTTCTTATTCCCTACCCTGCTCTGAGGCTTCCCTCTCTAGCCTTTTGGTTCACCAGGCATTTCTCCCCTTCACCAAAGGAAAAGGGCGCCAATCTGTTGCAATTACCACAGGATGGGGCAACATCTTGACCACACCAACCCCAATCCTAACCAAAACATTTCCTGAATCTCAAGAGGCACTTTGGCCACTGGACAGATTTTCCCTTCCCTGTGAATACACGTTAGATTCAACTCCTCCCCACCCACCGCCCCCAGCTTCTCCCTGCCTCTCCTAACCAATGAGCCCCCGCTGCAGAATCTACCTATTCCTTGTCACTACCCAACTCTTATGGAGACTGTGGGTGTTTGCTTTAACTGCTTCCACTCACCCACAGAACTTGGGAAGATTACAGTTCTTCCATATTGCCAAGTCCACCGTGCCTTCTCGTTGGCTTCCCTCTCTGGTCCTTTGCCTATACCAGAGTGGGAAGTGCAAAGCCAATCCCCAAGTGGGGGGAGGGATAGCTCAGTGGTTTGAGCATTGGCCTGCTAAACCCAGGGTTGTGAGTTCAATCCTTGAGGGGGCCACTTGGGGATCTGGGGCAAAATCAGTACTTGGTCCTGCTAGTGAAGGCAGGGGGCTGGACTTGATGACCTTTCAAGGTCCCTTCCAGTTCTAGGAGATAGGATATCTCCATTATTTCTTTCTTTCTACCACAGGGCACTCCCTGGGTTTCTCTTTGCAAGCAGTCCTCACACATTTGTAAGTTAACGACCGTATATTTTACTTACAGTGTACTAGGCAGCTTCATGTCCCATCACCATAAGGCTTTTTCCAAGTGTTAATATACTCCCCTAGGCACAGGGTGAGAGGATGGGGAGAGAGGTCTCATCTCTCTCGGATCCAGGGCTTCTTTTGCCTTCCTTTCACCCCTCTTCTTTCCCTCCCTGTCTCCCATTTAACAGTCCCCAGCTGACAAGCTGAATTCCCCTGTTCATTGGTTAACCACCCAACCCTAATCAATCATCTCCCTGTTTGGCCCATGTGGGGACACTTTCAAGGTACACAGGCTACTCCCACTGTCACACTGGCCTTTACCCAGGTCAATGTCTTCCAGTTATGGTTGGGCCTGATGATTTAAGGCTCCTGACAACCCTGTGACACAGTTGTTGTTGTCCTCATTTTATTGAAAGGAAAAGTAAGGCCCAGAGAGAGTAAATGGCAAGATTAAGGTCTGAGGCAGAAGAGGGAATAGAATCTGACTGAGTTCTGGTGGACATACTTAGAGCATAAATTCCAAACAAGGGGTCCCTGAGAGAACTCTGTCCATGTACACCCTTGAGAGTGACCGGGAGAGGAAACAGGATAATAGTGACAGCTGATTGCGAACAATGTTGGGGGAACATAACGTAGGGAAGGGGATAAGCACTTTAAGTGCTTTTTGGCCTCGGTGAAAAGAATCCTGAGCACCAATGCACATTCAGCAGTGTGTGTGAAATGTGGCAGTAAGGATAAGCTCTGCTCAATAAACAGAATCTTTAGTTTGGTGTGATTGCAGAAATATGAAGGTCAAAGAAATTTTAAAATTGATTTTCCCAAGAAAGAGCAGCAGAATTAAGGGCGGGGAGGGATCCCTGCCTGAGTGAAATAGGCATGCCTTTTCCTATCAGATTTCATTTGTTGTAAGCAAAGTTTATTTTAAAAAAAAAAAAAAGTCCTTCAGGGATTATAGTGTCCCTCTAATTACAGTAGTTTTGAGGTTTTTAAAAAAACAGGCCTATGGGGCTTGACAGCTTTCCTTTGAAATCGAGCAGCAGCAGAATTATAAAATCACTTCAGTAATGAAATCTGCATGCCTTTACCTATCAGATTATATTACTTTGAAGGTGTAAAAGAATGAGGCCTAAAGAGGTGTGTGTCCCCCTTTAATTAGAATGTGATCTGAGAGTCTATCGTAGTGATATGCCAAACCCGACTTCCACACATTAGACAAACATTGATGTGAGCCTTACAATGCCTTTTTTCCTTTCCCTGTAGAACTTTTACAAGGGAAGTGTGTAGTGTGCTTGATTTGAAAGACAACAGGAAAACTTGCATGTAGACATGACAGCAGATAGACTGGATGTGGTGGTAGTACAGAAATAACGCCAATTTCCATGACAGGGTGCACTATTAAAATTTATGTGGACACAATGCAGACAAAGGGTGAGTTCTAAACAGGGCCGGCTCCAGGGTTTTGGCCGCCCCAAGCAGCCAAAACAAACCAACCAAACAAACAAAAGCTGCTATCGTCATCTGCGGCGGCAATTCAGCAGGAGGACCTTCACTCCCAGGCGGAGCGAGGGACCGTCTGCCGAATTGCCGCCAAATACCTGGACGTGCCGCCCCTCTCCGGAGCGGCCGCCCCAAGCACCTGCTTGAGAAGCTGGTGCCTGGAGCCGGCCCTGGTTCTAAAGTTCTGTATAAGCCTGCAAAATGGAGTGGACTAGCTTTACCTAATTTGGCATATTATTATGTATCTCAGTGAAAAGATGTGATCAACTGGGTTAACAATAATCTCTGGGTAAAACTTGAACAAGAGTAGAACACGTTATTCATAGTATTTCTTGGGTTACAAAGAAATTTAGGTCACTAAAAATTGTCACCCATTCAGCCAGACCATCTTAGGAGCTTTGGCCACCTTTTCTAAATTCCTATCACGGAGGCCCTCTGCCTTAGCCACTTTCATTAATAAGCATGAATGTATCCCTAGGAAATATCAAAGTGTCTATTTGTTGTGTAAAAGCTGAGATTACTCAGTTCAAACTGCTGTTCCTACGCCCTGATTTGAAATCATTACAGAGATATGTAATAATATAGACAATATAAAAATCCCACACTTGTAAATATTAAAAGTCAAACATTTTATTGTGAAATGTAGATATAACCTGGCTTTATTTAGACCTTTAACCACATTTGAGGAGTTGACCCAGGAGCAAACCTGAACAAGGTTTAATTTCTAAGGCCTGGTCTACACTAGACGTTTATGTCGAAGTTAGCGCCGTTACATCGAATTAACCCTGCACCCGTCCACACCGCGAAGGTATTTAGTTCGACATAGAGGTCTCTTTAATTCGACTTCTGTACTCCTCCCCGACGAGGGGAGTAGCGCTAAATTCGACATGGCCATGTCGAATTAGGCTAGGTGTGGATGGAAATCGACGCTAATAGCTCCAGGAGCTATCCCACAGTGCACCACTCTGTTGACGCTCTGGACAGCAGTAAGAGCTCGGATGTTCTGAACTGCCACACAGGAAAAGCCCCGGGAAAATTTGAATTGGAATTCCTTTTCCTGTCTGGCCAGTTTGAATCTCATTTCCTGTCTGGACATCGTGGCGAGCTCAGCAGCACTGGCAACGATGCAGAGCTCTCCAGCACTGATGGCAGTGCAATCTCAGAATAGAAAGAGGGCCCCAGCATGGACTGATCGGGAAGTCTTGGATCTCATCGCTGTGTGGGGCGATGAGTCCGTGCTTTCCGAGCTGCGATCCAAAAGACGGAATGCAAAGATCTATGAGAAGATCTCTAAAGACATGGCAGAGAGAGGATACAGCCGGGATGTAACGCAGTGCCGCGTGAAAATCAAGGAGCTGAGGCAAGGCTACCAGAAGACCAAAGAGGCAAACGGACGCTCCGGATCCCATCCCCAGACATCCCGTTTCTACGAGGCACTGCATTCCATCCTCGGTGCGGCCGCCACCACTACCTCACCACTGACTGTGGACTCTGAGGATGGGATAGTGTCCACGGCCGGATCCTCGGACATGTTAGCGGACGGGGAAGATGAGGAAGGAGATGAGGAGGACGAGGCAGTCGACAGCGCTCACAACGCTGATTTCCCCGACAGCCAGGATCTCTTCATCACCCTTACAGAGATCCCCTACCAACCCTCCCCAGCCGTTACCCTGGACACAGAATCTGGTGAAGGATCATCCAGTAAGTGTTGTAAACATCTAAACATTTATTTGTAACAGAACATGATTATTAACAATTTAAAAAATGGGTTTCTCATGATTAGTTTGATTAACTTAACGGTTCAGTCATGGGCAGTGCAACTATTTGAAAAAAATCTAGCAATGTCCGGTTTTGCATGATTGTCCTGCCCAAGCCGCTCTACTGTTTAGTCCCTGCTACTGCAGCTACAGTAAGATGCGGTCTATATGTCCGGGGATGGAGCAGAAATCCTCCGGGGACATCTCAAGGAAGCTCTCCTGCAGGTAATTTGAAATCCGCTGCATTAGGTTCTTGGGGAGAGCGGCCTTATTGGGTCCTCCGTTGTAGGACACGTTGCCGCGCCACGAGACTAGCAAGTACTCCGGAATCATTGCTTGGCACAGCATGGCGGCATACGGCCCTGGTCTTTGAAGGCTTTCCCGGAGCATTCTCTGTCTGTCGCTCTCAGAGATCCTCATGAGGGTGATGTCGCTCATGACGACCTGCTTTGAATGAGGTAGGGGAATGTTAGTGTTGGGACTGCTTTACCGTTCCTTTACAGAACTGTAACCGCTGGTTTGCAGCCACGCGGTGGAGGCGGGAGAGGGTCAGCCGAAAGGGATCGTTCCCGGGGACAGCCGCGAGGGTGTGGGACAGGAGCAGACTTCCTGCTTGCCGGATTGCTGGCAGCAGGGACCGACATTGATTTCAATGTGAAATGAGGCCATTGCTAATATTAAAGTTTTAAGCTGCCACGAATCTACGGCTTACCATGTCTGCGTGCAAGAGCAATTCCGTTGTCCTGACAGGGTTCTCGAAAGTGCTCTGCAAAACCCCAGACACTGAATGCGAAGGCCGAGAATTCGACCTTGTGCTGAGTGCGCATGTGATAGGTGCTGTGCATGGTCCTGTTCACAGAGAAAGACTATGTTCTTTGTTCACAAGTACATTTAGCTTTCTGAGGAATTCACTCCCTTTTTCCCATTCCCACAGCCCCATCTGCGACTGTCTCACAACCTAGCCTGTCATCACACTCCCAGAGGCTAGGGAGGATTAGGCATAAGAAGAAGAGGACACGGGAGGACATGTTCTCAGAGCTTATAGCCTGCTCCCGAGCCCAGGCAGCACAGCAGACCCAGTGGCGGGAAAACTTGACCCGAATGCACCAAGCAAACATGGATCGGGAGGAGAGGTGGCGTCAGGAAGACCAGCAGGCGACTCAAACCCTGCTTGGACTACTGAGGGAGCAAACGGACACGCTCCGGCGCCTTGTGGATGTTCTGCAGGAACGGAGGCAGGAGGACAGAGCCCCGCTGCAGTCCATCTCTAACCGCCCTCCCCCGCCACCAAGTCCCATACTCCCTTCACCCAAAGTGCACAGAAGGAGAGGCGGCAGAGTCCCTGCTAACTCTCACTCCACCCCTGCAGAGAGCTCGAGCAGCAGAAGGCTCTCATTCCCCAAAGTTTGACAAGTACTTTCCTTCCCGCCTGACACAAGCCCCCGTCCAAGTTTCACTTCCCAGTCCCATGTGTAGTTGATAATAAAAAATATGTTTCTGTTAACTACTGTTTCCATCATGTTCTTTTGGAGGAGGGGGGGAAAGGGGGTTGGTAATTGGACAGGACAGTCACCTTTGGCAGGGT
This sequence comes from Trachemys scripta elegans, assembly GCF_013100865.1. NCBI lineage: Eukaryota > Metazoa > Chordata > Testudines > Emydidae > Trachemys > Trachemys scripta. The sequence continues at coordinate 14,788,011 of NC_048304.1, read as the reverse complement.
ACATAGTCGGGGGCAGGCACAGCAGCAAGGCACATACATAGTGCAGTGATGCAGTGACCACTTACCCTGGTTAGTCTGGGAGGTTCTTTTCATGTTATGTGGTGGGGGGTGGGTTGCTCTGTGACTTTGTGGCAGGGGAGGGCAGTTAGAGATCTTAAGCGGCGGTCCTTAGGCAGGATCACAGAGCCACACAGCAGGGGATCTGTAACCGTCCCCCCCCTGCCACAAAGTCACATAGACCCCCCATACACACAGTCCCTATCAGGAGGGGTGACAGGCTCCGTTGAAAGAACCATCCCACCGCAGCGGAGCCTGTCAGTCCTTGAGTTTAGAAGCTGCATTCGCGCGACTACACTACACCCGCTCCGCACCACAGTCTGCGTCCCAGTTTTTAAAAATTCCCGCGAAAACAGTATTAAAGAAAACGGTGTGCTTTAACAAAGTTGAACTATTTTTATTTTGAAACGTGTGTTGGAAGTGGGGTGAAGGCTTCTCTGTACACAAAATTAGAAAGTCACAGGTTACCCTGCTCACTCAGGAACTTTGCTTTCAAAGCCTCCCGGATGCACAGCGCTTCCCGCTGGTCTCTTCTAATCGCCCGGCTGTCTGGCTGTGAGTAATCAGCAGCCAGGCTAATTTCCTCAACCTCCCACCCCGCCATAAAGGTCTCCCCCTTGCTCTCACAGAGATTGTGGAGCACACAGCAAGCTGCTATAACAATGGGGATATTGGTTTCGCTGAGATCACAGCGAGTCAGCAAGCTTCTCCATCTCCCCTTGAGACGTCCAAAAGCACACTCCACCACCATTCTGCACTTGCTCAGCCGGTAGTTGAAGAGTTCTTTTTCAGTGTCCAGGGCACCTGTATAGGGCTTCATGAGCCAGGGCATTAGCGGGTAGGCTGGGTCCCCGAGGATGACTATAGGCATCTCCACATCCCCAACAGTTATTTTGTGGTCCGGGAAGTAAATACCTTGCTGCAGCCGTCTAAACAGACCAGAGTTCCTGAAAACACGAGCGTCATGAACCTTGCCCGGCCATCCCACGTAGATGTTGGTAAAACGTCCCCTGTGGTCCACCAGTGCTTGCAGCACCATGGAAAAGTAGCCCTTTCTGTTAATGTACTGGCTGGCCTGGTGGTCCGGTGCCAGGATAGGGATGTGAGTTCCATCTATGGCCCCACCGCAGTTTGGGAATCCCATCGCTGCGAAGCCATCTATGATCGCCTCCAAGTTTCCCAGGGTCACTACCTTTGGCAGCAGTACATCAACGATTGCCTTGGCTACTTGCATCACAACAACCCCCACGGTAGATTTGCCCACCCCAAACTGGCTCGCGACTGACCGGTAGCAGTCAGGCGTTGCAAGCTTCCAGAGGGCTATGGCCACTCGCTTCTGGACAGTCAGGGCTGGTCGCATCCGGGTGTCATTGCGCTTCAGGGCAGGGGACAGCAACTCACAAAGTTCAAGGAAAGTTCCCTTCCGCATGCGGAAGTTTCGCAGCCACTGTGATTCATCCCAGACCTGCAGCACTATGCGGTCCCACCACTCAGTGCTTGTTTCCCGGGCCCAGAATCGCCGTTCCATGGCATCAACATGACCCATTGCCACCGTGATGTCCTCGGCGCTGGGTCCCCTGCTTTCTGAGAGGTCTGTGCTACTCTCAGACTTCAGGCCATCACCGCGTTGACGTAGCCTCCTCGCCTGACTTTTCTGCATCTGCCTCAGGGCAACCTGTATGATAAGCTGCGAGGCGTTGAGAGCGGCCACAACTGCAGCGATGGTTGCAGCGGGCTCCATGCTCACAGTGCTGTGGCGTCCGCGCTGTCAATGACTTGAAAAGTGCGCGAAATGATTTCCCGCCGGCGCTTTCAGGGAGGGAGGGAGGGCGGGAGTGAGTGATGGATGGATGACGACAGTTACCCAAAAGCACCCTCGACACATTTTTTTACCCAGAAGGCATTGCTGGCTCGACCCAGAATTCCAATGGGCAGCGGGGACTGCGGGAACTGTGGGATAGCTGCCCACAGTGCACCGCTTCCAATGTCGACGCTTTCCCCGTTAGTGTGGACTCACAAAGTCGAATTACTGTCCTTAGTGTGGACACACACGTTCGACTTTGCAATATCGATTCCAAATATTCGATTTAAGTAAAATCGAACTACTCTCGTAGTGTAGACAAGGCCTAAGATTTATACAATTTTGGTTGAAAAAGATATTGATAAGAAAACAACCCAGATGGAATGGGGACTTGGAAGAATAAATTAGTCTGGATGAGTGGGCTTCTATATGGGAAAGATGATATACATCTTCAATTTATATATATATATATTTTATAAATTACTGTATAGTTAGAAACAATGAGGAGTCCTTGTGGCACTTTAGAGACTAACAAATGTATTTGGGCATAAGCTTTCGTGGGCTAAAACCCACTTCAGTTAAGATCCATCACATTTTTGCTCCTAGGGAAGCCGTCTGTTGGAGGGGAAAGGGAACATACTTGCACATGTAATGGTTGTGTCTGGGAATTAGACTGTTATTAGGAAATTATTAAAGAAATATGACAAAACGCCTTTTTCTGAGAGATCCCCTGGCCAGCTTACTTAATGCTCTATTAAAGGATCCACATTTTAAACAGAATGACAAATTAATTTCTTTTTTATTGTTGGCAGCTAGACTCGATATTGTCAAAAATGTGACTCCTCCTATGGAACTGTTCTTGTAATGGAAAAGGTTTCACACCAAGTTTAGACATAAGAGAAGCGCCAAAAAGGAGAATAGGCATTCAGCAATTGGTCACCCTTTCTAGTGCACTCAGAGGAGGAGGGCTCCCCAGTCAGCAAGCCAGGATCTTTGAATTTTATCCTGATCCTGAATCAGTGATATACAATGTAGTATGTTAACATTTTATTGCAAGTTTGCCTTCATATACATATATATTTTTAAAAAGTTAATATGCATTTAAGAGATTGATATTTAATTTCAGTAATTTTTCCTCAGTTATGGGTTTAAATGGTCATTTATAATTATTAAAATGTTATATTATTAAAATGGATGTTACAGCTTCTATTTGTAACCAAAGCCAGAATGCTTGTAAAAATGCAATAAAGATATTATAATATTTGTCTTTAAAAATAAAATAAAATAACCCTTTTCTGCTCCTTCATATGCACTCAGACCTCCTGTCACAGTTGGTGTGAGGTCTGTGCATACCTGAGGTTAAAATTTCATCCCATGTGATCAAGATTGGTCAATGGGCAACTCTCAGGTCAGAGGGTTGGGTTTCCTGCTGCTTCCTTTGATCTCACAGGGGGTTGTCTCTTTTCTTCGTTCTGCTTGTACACATGTTGAAAAGCTTAGGCAGGCAGTTAGTAATGGAGCGTCAGTATTTCCAACCCATTACAAATCATAAATTAAGCCCTCCTACTTCCACATCTCCAAGTCATGAGATTTAAAAAACAAACAAACAAAACCCTCATGATTTTTAAGCCACAATACATTTGTTTTGCCTTCTGTTTTTTTTTTGAGGTCACATGTCCAAGCTTTTCTCCACCACTTTGAAGGCTAACAACTTACTTTTATTTTTTAAAGGAAATCAGAGATTCTTACATATTGATACGACTCCAGGAGCTGAAGCTTTAGGAAACACACCACATGTTGCAAGGCTCATCATAAAACAGTGAGAGCTGGCAACATTTATGTGTGAAACTCAATAAAGTTCAAAACTATTAAAACAAACAAAACAAACCACCTAGGTTTTATTTTCCACATCTTACCTAGGTGTAAGTGAGAACAGTCAGATCCATAATTCACTGGCATACTGTTGGGGTACTCACTGGCGATGGAGTGGTTATGTTGTTAATGATGGCATGGCATTAATGTAACACACAATGTACGTGTGTATCACTGCCCTCTGCTCTCCGGAATGCCACAGTCGGTCAAGTGTTTGTGATCGCGGGCCAGTGGGAGTCTTTGACAATGGACTTTGAGTCTGGTTCATTAGTAGCTGATCTTCAAAGGATGTAAGCCTGGTTACTATTGTACTGTACAAATGGTGATTTTTCTTTTAGCTTAAATGATCTAACTCTTTGATTTTGGCGTTGCAGAGCCTGGGCTTTATACATGCAGCACAGTGTCTGTGACAGATTGTTTATGATAGGGCAGACTGAGGTGCCATCTTTCTGCATTCATGTTGTGTACACACATACTAAGGTGGTTAATACAAGTGATTCTTTAAACAAAAACAAAGTTCCATTTTGAGAGGACATGTGTTTAACATATGTAGATGGAATGCTCCATTGTTTATATGTTCATGGGCAGTAATATGTGAAAGGGAGGGCCACTTTCATACAGTGAATGGGAGAGTCACCATATAGCCTCATGTCCCATATGTAAAGCATATGCTATCCATGTAGCATTCACAATTACATATATATTTTTGTTCCATGTGAGTTTTTATCTGGCATGGACCATGGGGCACTATGAACATTTTTTTCTGTGCAGAGTCAGATATTTTGATTGGATATTGCAGGTAATAGCCATGTAAAGCTCATAATTGGAAGATTGAAGACGGGGTTTCGCTACAGAAACTTTCACTTAGCCATCCTCCTTGTTCCAATTTTTCTTTCAGTTTCTTTTAATGACTGTCTGCATTGTTGTGTGCATTCAAGTGCATCTTAGTAGTTTGTTCAAGTCTTTTCTTTCACTCCCTTCTGAGCTGTGCACCGGTTGAGTATATTAAAGAGCGTGGTCAATAGCACACAGAGCAAAAGACAGAGGTTATGGAATTCAGGAACACATGCAAGGTTTTGTTGACAGCTGGGCAGCTATCCAAAGCACCAAATTTAGAGTCTTTCCCCCATCAACCGCTTTTGTTAATGACTAGGAGACCTTTAGCAGGAAAAATATAGCAATAGTTGTTCCAAAAAACTGTCGCTTTATTTATCAATTAAAAAAATAAGCAAGCTAGTTTAAAGCATAATAAAGGGTCTTGCTAAAATAAGATGATGATTGCCTCTCTATCTGTGTCAATAATTGAATTCAGGTCAAGGCCTCTCTCTCTCTTATCCGGCTGCTTCAGCTAACCCACTCTATTGTGAAGGGGAGATCATTTCAAATTGCTTTGGATAGAAATCGGAAAGTTCAAATGATGCTGACTGTATGTGCATGCTGAGAACTGCAGCATTTGGAGAAAAATGAGATTGAAAGTAAATCGGAAAGAAACTGAGGCCTTCAGGAGCTTGGGGCCTGCAGTGAGTGGGGGGGGGAAATAGAGACAAATGGGTTGCAAAGAGAGAAGTGTGCACACATGAGGAAGCAAACCTGGCAGCAGGGAAGGGAAATAGGCATCAATAAGTTTGGCAGCTTGCCCGGATGGTCAAGAGGTGGCAAGATAGTCCCCAGCAGTTGCTCAGTAAGTCAGCTTTTGTTCTCAGAAAAACTGCAATTAAGCCACAGATACCTATAGTCATGTCTATAGTAAATCTCTAGTGTTGCTACGAAAGGACTCTGTCTATGAGTCAGACATCGCAGATAACAGTTCTGTTGTTTGGGGGCCCTGGCTCTAGGTGGAATTTTGCACTACATAAATATGGCTATTCTTCCCACCTGGATATTTTTGTGTGCAGTGGTGCTTGGGCGGCGTTCAGTGGGAAGGACAGCTTGAAGGAGAGATAGTGGTGTCTCTCTCCAGAGGAGCTGAAGTGAGGGAGGGTGCATGAAACCTCATTGCACATGGCCAGCCACAGTTTAAGTCTTCAGGATCACTTGAGCAAAAGGACAAAGTAGTAAATATTCTAGCTGCCTCCTTTTACTTAAACTCATTTTAAAAATAATTCTAAGCATGTCGATAAAAGATGACCAGTGGTTAACAGCTATAATTCCATAGTTCATTCTAGATTCTTATTTGACATTTCATATGTTATGCCTAACCTCAATGTTGAACAATATTTCAGTTCTGAACTGGGAAGTGAATTTAAGTTGGGGGAACCAAAGGCTAATTAGGGGAAACTGGTCCAGGTTTTGGGTTGACCAGATCCTCAAAGGTTCTAGATCAGTGATAGGCAACCTGCAACCCGCAGGCTGCATGCGGCCCATCAGGGTAATCCGCTGGCGGGCCGAGAGACAGTTTATTTACACTGACTGTCCACAGGCACGGCCACCTGCAAGCTCCCAGTGGCCGCAGTTCACTGTTCCCGGCCAATGGGAGCTGTGGGAAGCAGCAGCCACCACATCCCTGCGGCCTGCACTGCTTCCCGCAGCTCCCATTGGCTGGGAACAGCGAACTGCGGCCACTGGGAGCTTGCAGGCATCTGTGCCAGCAGACAGTCAGTGTAAACAAACTGTCTCTCGGCCCGCCAGCAGATTACCCTGACGGGCCGCATGCAGCCTGCGGGTTGCAGGTTGCCCACCCCTGTTCTAGACTCATGTTGCTTACGGAAAGAAATGTAACTCAGTATCTTTTTATAAGCTTTATTAAAATGCTTAAGCAAAAATAAAGTCAAAGCTATTCCCAAAGCTAAGCCACTGTTTCCAATATTAAATGAAAATAAGAATAAAGCACTATAATCGAATTAATATTAAACCAAGGTCACATCAACTTGTTAGTTTCTATATTGGATTAGAATTAAACCATTAAATGAACTAAATAATTAAATATTAAAAATAATCAATCTTTATAAACTCTAGAGAGGATTCAGAGAAGGTGGCTGTCTGTGTGGCTATAAACATCAACCGAAGAATTCTACCAATGTCAATCAAGGCTATAACTTAGAGCTAGTTAAATATCTTACTACTGAAACCCAATTAGTATCTAATATCTGAACCACAACCTTAGAGCCAATTATAAAGCTTCCTACTTAGAATTCTCTTCTGGTGTGGTTGCTAATCCCTTCCTCCCCAACCCCTGACAGAGATATAAATAATGGAGACTTTAAAAACATTATTGCTAGATCAATTGGAGCTAGTGAGGGTATATCTACCTGAGATGGAATTTACACCTGTAGCTCCAGTGTAGATAAAGCTTTAGTGTAAGACTGTAAACACAGGTAGATATA